>NC_084798.1:150267012-150297279 GCF_963169125.1 Humulus lupulus | reverse complement strand
TGAGTAAGTGGGATGTTTACCCAAAAATGACTCCTGACGACGTGGCAAGAATTTATTACACGTGGTTGGCACGTGGCAACCTCAAAGTGAAGAGGTGTTGTTCGCCTATCGACTAGCTCTTTGTTACTTCGTCAGATCTCGCGATTAGATGCGACCAGCCTGGTCGCATGCTCCGGTTTATTTCCTTTAAAGATATGTAATTTTGTAATAACTGCATTTAATATCTTTCCTCTTTATTGCCTTGATACGCTGATATTAAGGATAATTAAGGCCCATTGGCCCATGTAACCCCCTTGAGCCTATAAATATGAATGAGAAGGCTCAAGGAAGGGACTTTTGACTCTTGAAACTTTTAATCTTTGTATTCAAAGAGAAAAGCATAGTGTGATTATCCACCGAAAAGTTGTAATTCTCCCAAAGCTTGTGAAACTCAAGAACCCTGGTTCTTTGAACACGGTTTTGGGGTTCAATATCAATAAGAATACTAAGTGGACGTAGGTCATTACCATTTGTTGGGGCCGAACCACTATAAATTGCTGTGTTTTCTTTACTTTCGCCATTACATTATTCTCTTTATATTCGTCCATATCATTCATATTTTGACTCCGTGTCAGTTGGCCAAATCGTGGGTCAACATTCTGGTGCTTTCATTGAGAGGACAATTCATTGCTGTTAAGAAAACTGATGGCGAAAGCAGGAAGGAAAGCTGGCCAGACTGCCGCCGCTGCAACGTCAAATCCACCACCTCCTCCTCCACCCGCAAGCATGGCGGAAGATGAGCCGCAACTAGATTTTGAAGAGGAGGAAATGGATGATGCGACGCTGAAGAGCACCCTGGGCGCGTTGCAAGAAGAATTGGCTAGTCTGAGGGCCAATCAAGAGACTGCCGCAGAAGCCATGGCAAGGCAGCAGCAGGAACTTGATCGTCAGCGGGCGGAGTTGAGCGAGAGACAAGCAGAGGTGGATCGCCGCCAGACTGAGGCCATGGCAGCCCTCGAAGCAGCCTTGCTGTTGGCAAGAAATCAGGCCGCACCTGCCTCGCAACCTAACCAACCTGAGAATGGGCCACCTCAGGAGGGTCCCAATCTTAGCCCACCAATCCATCCTTCAAGTCCACAAAGGCCCGAGCAGCCTCAGGTGCCCCATGACGACGTCCCACTGGACCCCGAGGAAAATCCACCATCCCAAGCTGCTCGAGGTAATCCCCCGCAGCAAAGGCAGAATAGGGCTGAGCGACAGCCTCGTAGTCCTAGACGCCGTGAGAATGATGGATCACACCAAGCGAATAGAGGTCACTACCCTCCTGGTAACAGGAGGGACTCGGAGTTAGGCTCTGCGGTCCGTGGACCCCCACGGCATGATAATGCACGGGGACATCGCGACCAGCGTAGGCCACCCTCTAACGCTCGGGGCGTTTCTGCCAGAGACGGGAATAGAGGGAACAGCCAATCTTACCACAGCCAATCAAGGTTCAAAGATGGCCACGGATACAACGAGGCTGACTCAGGCAAGGGCAATGCTGATGGGAGGAACGGAAATAAAGGTAAAAGCAGGAGCCAAATACCTCAAGGTGACCAACCAAATAGACAAGATGCTGGGGGGCAACCCAGGCAAAATAATGTCTTCAACCGGCTCGGAGGTAGCGAGCAACGGAGAAGGGAGGAAGACCTAAGGGACATACTCAATGATCTTCGAGAGAAGCACGGTGAGAACATCCCCCCAGCAGCAGAGACCGCAGCTATTCCTACTGCATTGCAAGCCCAGATAGACGCACTGAATCAGGCTGTGCAACAGCTGGTTGGGGGAAGAACCTCTTACATCGACCACGATAGAAGAAAAGGCACTCCTTTTGTCCAAAGGATAGCCAACGCAGAGACTCCCAACAAGTTCAAGATGCCAACGCAGAGACTCCCAGCAAGTTCAAGATGCCAACGCTCCCGAACTTTGATGGATACGGGGATTCCGTCTCGCATGTAAATAAGTTTGAAATCCAGATGGACATTTAGAAAGTGTCCGAAGACGCTCGGTGCAGGATCTTTCCTGCAACACTTTCTGAAGCCGCGTAGGAATGGTTTTTTAAGTTCCCACCAGCAGGACGGAGAGTCAGTGAAGGACTACGTCCAACGATTTATGAGGGCAGCAGCTGGAGCAAAAACAGTAGGAGACGAAGGCAAGATGATGGCCATTACCGCAAGGGTAAAGCGTTGCTCTCCCCTCTGGAAGAGTCTCCGAAAGGAAGGAGTTAAAACGACCCAAGAGTTCTTGGATCGAGCCGATTGTTACATAAAGCTCGAGGAAGCCATTGCTGACGATGGGAAACCCTCGAACAAGGGTAAAAAGGCCGCCGAACCTTCCAAAGCCGCCAATGGGTCCAAACCTGATGGCAACGACAAAGGCCATAAAAACGGCAACGGTAATGGCAAAAGTGGTGGGAAACGGCCATATAACGAGCCTTCCACCTCCGACAATAAACGAGCCAAGGGTAATCGTTATGAACCTAGGTTCACTAACTACACTGCCCTCATCGAGTCTCGAGGAGAGGTTTACCAGGCCACAAGCTCTAGTGTGCCTTACAAGAAACCTGGGCCCATTCGAAAAGACATTTCGAAAAGAGACACCACCAAGTTCTGTCGTTACCATAACGACTACGGACATGACACTAATGAATGCAACCAGTTAAAAGACGAAATCGAGTTCCTTATAAGACAAGGACACTTGAGAAGGTACGTACGGGCCTTGGGAACTTCCCAACGAGAAGCTCCAGGTGGCAACGAGCAAACGTCCACACGCCAGCGCTCGCCACCATTACAGCCTGCCCCCGTAGCCGGAACGCTCTTAACCATCTGTGGAGGCCCGCATCTCGCGGGAAATAGCGGAAAGGCCAGAGAACGATATGCTCGAACTCTACGCCACGACCAGGACATCGAGATGATGACTGTGGAAGACCGCGCGTCGAAAAAGGCTCGCTCAGAGGAGTACGGGATAACCTTCTCTGAGGGCGATGCCCAGCACGTCCGATTCCCACATTCCGATCCGCTGGTCGTGGATATCCAAATGGCCAATATGATGGTAAAAAGAGTACTGGTCGATACAGGAAGTTCAGTGAACATTCTGTATAAATCAACGCTGGAACGCATGAAGTTGTCCATAAAGGACTTGGAGCCCTGCAATCAAACCATATACGGCTTCTCTAGAGAGGGACTCACACCAGCCGGAATGATCAAACTCCCAGTAACAACGGGTACAACGCCTACTTCAAGGACACTACTCGCCACTTTTGTAGTGGTCGATTGTCCTTCAGCGTATAACGCCGTTATTGGAAGACCCATACTGGTTGAGCTGAGGGCCATCATCTCCATGTGGCACCTAGCCATGAAGTTCCCAACGGACGCAGGGGTAGGATGCGTTTTGGGAAACCAAAGGGAAGCCAGGGAGTGCTATAATGCCTCGATCACAAAGGCAAAAAGTGGAGCGTCAAGGAGCGCTACCCCAGAACGATTGCAGATGACAGAAGACAGACAAACCCAATCAGGTGGTAAAGTCACCAAATAGGGTGTTGCCCAAAGTGAGGATATGGATTTGGATCCTCGCTTTGGGGATTTTGAAGAAAATATAGGACCCATCGAGGACCTGGAAGAGGTCCAACTCGATGAAAAAGACCCAACCAGAGTCGTAAGGGTTGGGAAGAATTTAGAACCTACCATAAAGCAGGCACTGGTGAGATTCTTGCAAAAGAACCAGGAAGTTTTCGCCTGGTCGCATAAAGACATGGTTGGGATAGACCCTGCAGTAATCAGCCATGTCCTGAACATAAACAAAGCCTTTCCACCGGTGCAACAGAAAAGAAGGCTGCTCGATAAAGATAGATCAAAGGCCTTAAAAGAAGAAGTCGAAAGACTTAAAGAAAATGGGTTCATCAGGGTAGCGTTTTATCTATCGTGGGTCTCAAATCCGGTGCTGGTCCCCAAGCCTAACGGCAAGTGGCGGACCTGTGTGGATTTTACAGACCTCAATAAAGCCTGCCCAAAAGACTGCTTCCCACTCCCGAGGATCGACCAGCTAGTCGATGCAACTGCAGGACATGAGATCCTCTCGTTCATGGATGCGTATTCGGGTTACAACCAAATCAGCATGCATCCCCCTGACGAGGATCACACCAGCTTTCGGACCGATACGGGCTTGTATTGTTACAAAGTAATGCCCTTCGGAATGAAAAACGCAGGTGCGACTTACCAACGACTGGTCAACCACATGTTCAAAGAGCTAATTGGGATAAGCATGGAGGTATATGTGGATGACATGCTCGTAAAGTCCAAAAGGGCAGAAGGACATGTGAGGGATTTGCACAAATGCTTTGACGTGTTGAACAAGTATCAGATGAAATTAAACCCCCTCAAATGTTCCTTTGGAGTCGGATCAAGGAAGTTTTTGGGGTTTATAGTAAATTCAAGAGGAATCGAAGCCAACCCCGACAAGATAAAAGCCCTGATCGTCATGAAGTCACCGAAGAAAATCAAGGATGTACAAAGCCTGACCGGAAGGATCGCTGCCCTGAGTAGATTCATCTCAAAATCAACTGACAAGTGCGTTCCATTCTTCAATCTACTCAGGGGAAATAAGAAGTTTGAATGGACGGAAGACTGCGAGCAAGCATTCCAGACCTTAAAGGCTCATATGTCGCAACCTCCCATCCTATCAAAACCAATTGAAGGAGAGACTTTGTATATTTATCTGGCGATTACCGAAGTTGCTGCTAGTGCGGTACTAATATGGGAGGAAGAAAGCGTACAGAAAGCTGTTTACTACGTCAGCAAAAGGCTTATCGGTGCAGAATTGAAATATCCACCGATCGAAAGATTAGCATACTGCCTAATTCTAGCCTCCAGAAAGTTGCGTCCGTACTTCCAAGCCCATCCTATCACAGTTCTGACCGACCAGCCCCTTCGGCAAGTCCTCCAAAAACCTGAGGCGGCTGGACGACTGTTAAAATGGGCGGTCGAATTAGGACAGTTCGATGTAACTTATTCACCGTGAGCAGCCATAAAAGGGCAAGCCTTGGCCGATTTTATTGCGGAGTTCACCGAACTCCCCAACAGTGAGCTGTGCAAACAACCTGACGCGCCCATGCCTCAAGACGAGACTCCTTCATGGAAGCTATTCACGGATGGATCATCCAATGAATCCCACGCTGGAGCGGGAGTGATATTGATAACGCCCGAAGGGCATCGATTTCACTGTGCAATCAGGTTTGACTTCGCAGCATCAAACAATGAAGCAGAATACGAAGCGCTCCTCGCTGGACTGAGAATGGCCAGGGATATGAGTATAAAAGCGCTCGATATTTACAGCGACTCCCAGCTGGTCGTAAATCAGGTCCTGGGAGAATATCAAGCGCGAGGATTAAAGATGATGGCCTACCTTAACAAAACGAAAGATTTGCTAGCCCAGTTTACAAAGTACACCCTCCAGCAGATTCCGCGAGACCAAAATTTGAATGCAGACGCCTTGGCCAAACTCGCAAGTGCTAAAGATGCTGACACCTTGAACATAGTCCCAGTAGAGAGATTAAGTAAACCAAGCATTGATGCGGCCGAAGCCAGCATGGAAATTCGTATAGAAGATACATGGATGACGCCTTACCTAGAGTATCTGACAAATGGGACATTGCCAGAAGATAGAAACAAGGCCAGAACTCTGCAAAGGCGGGCTGCTAGGTACATACTGCTCGACGGTGTTATGTACCGAAGAGGATATTCAATGCCACTGCTCAGGTGCATTACATCAGAAAAAGCTAAGGAACTCATGAAAGAGGTGCATGAAGGCTTCTGCGGAGATCATGCTGGGGGGCAAAGCTTGGCGAAAAAAGTTCTCAGGCAGGGCTATTTTTGGCCAACAATGAACGAGGATTCAATGGAGTACGTACGAAGGTGTGATAAATGTCAAAGGTTCTCCAAAATCCCACGAGTAGCTCTAAACGAGCTAAAGCAGATGCAGAGCCCGTGGCCTTTCGCAATATGGGGAATAGACTTGATTGGGTCACTGCCAACAGGAAAAGGAGGAGTAAAGTACGCAGTTGCGGCAGTCGATTACTTCACAAAATGGGTCGAAGCCGAACCACTCGCAAGTATCACGACCAAGAAAGTTCTCGACTTTGTCATCAAGAACATTGTATGCCGGTATGGTTTGCCCAGAAAGATAGTATCAGACAAAGGGACCCAATTTGACAGTGACCTGTTCACCGATTTCTACAAGAGGCACGGAGTTATTAAGAGTTTTTCTTCAGTCGCGCACCCCCAAGCGAATGGGCAAGTCGAAGCTGTAAACAAAACCCTCAAGGACACGCTGAAGAAAAGGCTTGAAGAAGCTAAGGGAGCATGGCCAGAACAGCTACCTGAAGTCCTCTGGTCGTATAGAACATCTCATCGAACAGCGACAGGGCATACCCCATTTTCTCTAGCCTACGGATATGAGGCAATGTTACCTGTCGAACTAGATCCCCCCTCACATCGGCGTTTGACTTACGACCAAGACGCGAACAGCCAGTTGATGATGGAGTCCTTAGACTCGATCGATGAGATAAGAGAAAAATCTCAACTCCGAGTTGTTGCTTACCAGCAAAAAGTCTCCCGGTACTTTAACTCAAAAGTTAAAGAAAGAAAATTCAACGTCGGAGATTTGGTGCTACGACGAGTTTTCTTAAATACCCGCGACCCCACTGCTGGCATGCTCGGACCAACTGGGAAGGACCTTACCAGATTGAAGAAGTCCTTCACCCAGGCACCTACAAACTTGCACGCTTAAACGGAGATCTCGTTCCGCGCTATTGGAATGGAGAACACCTGCGCAAGTATTATCAATAAACAGCCCTTCTTAAGGGACTGGCTTGTTTAAATTTTTCTTTTAATTTTTACAAGTTTTGCAAAGAGGGTTAGCCACGATGTATGGCTAACTGCTCGTATATGTAAGATTCTGTTTCAGAATCACTCGTAAAGACATGTTAGTCCATTTTTAATACGAGATTATAAGGGACTGTGCTCAACCAGTCATTCTTGCCAACCTTTTGTGAATTTACATTTGCAAGTATTTGTTCATTACGTGTGTTGTTTTGCTGTATCACAAGTATCATTTTTTTTTCCACACGAACAGGAATGTTCGAAC
Source organism: Humulus lupulus (assembly GCF_963169125.1). Taxonomy (NCBI): domain Eukaryota; kingdom Viridiplantae; phylum Streptophyta; class Magnoliopsida; order Rosales; family Cannabaceae; genus Humulus; species Humulus lupulus. Next base: position 150,290,121 of record NC_084798.1, on the reverse strand, counting down.
AGGCCATGGTCAAGGCAAGTGACCAAGGACCTAAAGCTCCTCGATCACTTGGGGGGCATATAAGGCACATCGATAGCAAAGCATATTCTCAAGGTATGTAAACACATGAACAAAATGAGTGAAAGCATGCTACAGTACTTAGTGTATTTTTCAAAATTTATGTTTTGTTAAATCATGCCAAAGTACTATGCTAAGTTCGGTCATACGGACAAATGTTATAATAAGTAAAAATATTATAGCACCAAGAGTTAAACTTTTACACCGCAAGCATTGCTGCTTGGATGTAACTGTTCAAATAAAAAAGATTTACTGCCCGTGCAGCAAAGTTTAAAAAGAAACTATTGTCTTTACATCACGACCCATGGGTCGCATGTTCAAAAAGAAGGAAAAATAGTTAAGAAAAGTTAAGAGGCCTGGGGGGCAGGAGGGTCCTGGGCAGCATCCTGGTCAGTCACTTCCTCGATGGTTTCTTCTTCCAAACCAACGACGCTTGGGGTTGCAGGAGTCGCAGCTCTTGCCTCCTCTTCAGCCAGTTGAGCAGCGCACCGGGCCAACTCCGCAGCTCTGACTTCCTCTGAAAGGTAGCTAAAGTCAGCACCCTGATTGTGTTTCCAGAAGTTATAGAAACATCGGAGTGTGGTCCTTTTGTACTTTTCCAGATTCTTGGAGTTGTCAAGCTCCAACTGCTGCACCTTGCCCTCGAGAGTGGCAATAGTATCGTCCTTAGTCTTGATTACCCCCTCCAGATGCTTGATTTCCCGGAGATAAGTTTTGTTGTACGACCGGTACTCTTCCCTCAGCTTAACCGCTGCATCTTTTGCAGCTTCGGCCGCGGACAGTTTGGTCACCGCTGCATCCCTCTCTCGGACCACCGTCTCCAACTCCTTAGCATGCTTAGCCTCAGCAGCAGAAAGCTCCTCGGCCGCCTTCACCTGATGTTTCTCGAGAACTTTAGCCTCGACCTGCTCAAAATAAGCCTGGGCTCGGGTACGAGCGGTAGTGGCAGAAAGTAAGGCCTGTGAACGAAAGAAAAAGAAGTTAGGACTTATCACGAGGTCTAAAAAACTAAAAGACTTAAAGAATAAGGAAACACTTACGCTGGAGATCTCGTTCAGAGCCCTGTTCAGGATCTGGTCGACCGGTAGCTCTTCAGCTTGGATCATGGCGGTCCCAACACGCTCACCTTTGCCTATGCGTTCAAGTCGGTCCTTAGCAAATCGGATGGCACGGCTCACAAGCCTGGCCCCATGGGCCTCTTCGCGAGAAAGCTACTCCCTAGCAGGCGCAGCTGGAGGATTGGACCGAACAGGAGTGTTTTGCTATTCAGAAGGAGCTGGAGGAGGGGTAGGAGTTCGCCCAGTTGGCGCAGGACTTTTCCAAGTCGGTGTACCCTGAGGAAGGTCTTCTGGTCGACTCTTCTTGGCTGAAGGGCCTTGACTGGTTTCACCAGTTCGCTTCTTTGACCTCCGTTGAAATTGAGGGACTTCCTCTTTCTCTTCGGCCTGGTACATGTCAAAAATGTTGGGAGTCGACATATCTGCATGAAAATAAACACAAGAGGTTAGTAAGGGAAGAGAAAGGTGAAAGTAAGTAATACAACAGAAAGAAGATAATAAAGTGAATACCCGAGCTACAACTACTGGTCACTACACTATTGACTCTATTAATCATATACTCATTTTCTGGCATGAAGAAGTCTGGCCCTAGATTTGGAGCATATGTAAAGTTACCGTCCCCGTCAAACATATGACAGGGAATTGGCAAACCATTTAAAAGCGAAATAACGTTACCATTGTCATCAGAAGACTCTCCCAAGTCAACGACAGGCTCTGTGGCTTTTTCTTTCCCCTTGCCTTGGGGAGCAGAAGGCCTTTCTGCAGAAGGGCTTCCTGTGGGTTCCCTGATCGTAACTCCTGTAGGCCTTCTCCTGGGAGAATGCACAGGAGGTTGCTGCTCGGGAACCCCCTCGGCAGTGGCTTCGTCAACCACGGACCCTCTATTTTCATGGCGAGGAGCCAGGAGGCCAGATGACCTCAAGTTCTTTTCAAGGATTAGGGCCTTAACACTTTTCGCTGCATCAGACATCCTGGCCAGAGCATTGGACCTCAACACCATGTCTGGTGTTGGAGTCGGACGTAACCAGGGGCCTGAAAAACAGGTCAAAATTGAGAAAAAATGAAAGAATGTACTCTGGGAAAAAGTATCGACCAGCGAAAGACAAGCTCTTACCTCCTCTCGCGAAGGCCAAGTTGTTACTGGTTATGTTCGGAGTAAAGAAGTACTCCTTATTATAATGCCCCACGTTCGAGACATGAGTAGTACCACTCAGGAACGTCCGGCCGGTTTCCTGGTGACAGAAGTGGAAAAAGCCCGTCCCGTTGTGCTGAGGATTGGACTTGAGGTCGAAGAGGTAGTTAACCTCATGAGGTGAATGTTCTGGCCATTTGTTAAGTTTGTACAGGACATAGAGTGCAGCCAACATCCTATATCCGTTGGGGGTTATTTGAAAGGGAGCGACGCCGAAATAATTGGCCACCCCTACAAAGAAAGGATGAAGAGGGAGATAAGCCCCCGCTTCAATGTGATACCAGGACGGTTAGCCCTCTGGTCCGCAGTAGGACGTGTAATGGTTACCCCCGTAAGGGGGAATTTTCTGAAGCAATTGGCAACCATCCGAGGGGTCATTGAACTGGCCGGGGGAGTGTACCACTCGACATCAGGCGAATTCCTATGACAAGGAAGAGCCCTAGTTTGGATATTAGGGTCAGGAACAAGATTCTCTCGACCACTGGTCGAGGGAGCCCCCGCCTGCAAGCCAGGCTGGGCAGGAGAAGTAGGGTTACTTTCAGATTCGGGCCTTTTCTTGCCAGAAGACTTTGAACGGGCCATTGGAGGAGAAGGATGTGGTCTGGAAGAGGCTCGTGAGAAAGGTATCTGGTGAATGCGATCGGTTGGTTGTTCTTCTCCCTCGAGTAGCTGGGCGAGGAGGTCGTCGTCGATGGATCTCTCACCTCCCCACAAATCTGGCATTAAAATCTGCAAACAGAAGAATGGGGAGGTGAGGTCAGAGGAGTCTAGAAGGCTTTTAGAATAACACTGGTCGAGTATAAAATCTAAGCCTTTATACAACAGCATTCTAACAAGAAACTAAGTCTTTCTATGCAAACAGTTTAAAAAGCGGATCAGAGGGTGAAAGTGAAAAGTTTTCCTGAAAAGCTTTTTCGACTCCCCTTAGGGCGGGAAAAATTATTTTCAACTGGCTTAAAAATCGAAATGCTGGTTCGATTTTACCTCCTAAAAAGCACTGATCATGGGTTTTAAACCAACTCATAAGCCTACTCTGCCTACAAAAATATTCTATCTACGGGCGCTTAAAAAACCAGAAGCCAAGAGACTCAAACAGTACACCATTAAAAAGCATGCACCACGAGAAATTAGAAGCATGAGGTTTCAAGAAACTTACCAGGGAAAATGGTCGTGAAGGTGGAAGTGAGAGCTTCGGGAGTCAAGGAGCCCACCGTCTGAGTCTTGAAAGCACAAGAGAACGTTCGCCGGAGAAGGTAAAGCTCTGGTTTTTAGGGTTTTCGGCGGAGCAGTGGCGTGCGTGAAAAGGAAAGAAATGGCTCTGGTGATCTTATATAAGTTTGTCTCTGATATTCAAAAGGCGTGATCATTAATTTTCCTTTTTTGAAGTATGGGGAAACGTGATGGCCGTCAAAAGTGTTTCTGGGGAACTGAAAAGCCATGATTAGACAGGAGTGGTTTGCTTTTTTCAAGAACACATGAAGGGTCCTGACACGTCAGGAGGGGTTACCGAAGAGTCATTCGTTCAAAGTTTATTTACTGTTCGTAGTAAATAAACTTTGGGGGGAAAATGTTATCAGGTAAATTAGCATTTGTGGCATGGCGAATAATTTCTTGACACGTGGCTGATACCTGGAAGCATCTGGTAGAGTATCGACCAGGAGACACACCAGAAGCAGGACAAGCCTATCTTTGCCACGACCAGTCTGGTCGGTGGTTCCGCTGGCAAAGCAACATTTATGGGAAGAACTTTTTGAATCCCGAATTTATCTCATGCAATCTTCTGAATATCCCACTATTCAGGGGATAATATCTGCAACAATATTCGGTAACCCTCCTTGAGCCTATAAATAGCAAGATATAGCTCAAGGGAAAGGGACTTTTTGAAAAAGATCATAGAGAGATAGAATTTCTCCTAGAAAACTTGTATTGCTTTAGGTGAAGTGCTGAAACTCATTGAACCCAAGTTCTCTTATCACACTTCTGATTTCATATCAATATAATTCTAAGTGGACGTAGGTCATTACCAGATCCTGGGGCCGAACCACTATAAATTGCTGTGTTTTCTTTACTTTCGCCATTACATTATTCTCTTTATATTCGTCCATATCATTCATATTTTGACTCCGTGTCAGTTGGCCAAATCGTGGGTCAACAGTTATATTATTTTATAATGTAATGTAATATTATATTATATCATAATATAATGTTTTAGATTAAATAAAGGTGACAAAGAGTGTCACACATTGTAACAGATAATAGAGAGTTACAATATTTAGATATATGAGAAATATCCAAATATGTAACATATTTGGTGTTACAAATTTGCAACTTCCAAATATTACCCTTTATTGTGTAAATTTGGTGTTACACAATATTGAGATGAATTTCATAAAATCCATATGTGAAATGGCTGTTAGAGATATGATTTTAACCCCAATAATGTGTTTTGGGGGTTACAAAATCATTTGGGAGGGTTTGGAACCGTTTGGAAAAATAGCACATTTTCAAGTGCTGAAATTGGTCAATGGCCGCGGCCACAGAATGTTGGTGGCCGCGGCCTGTGGGACCGAGAGCAGTGGCTACCACCACTGATGTCCCTGGCCGCGGCCACAAGTGTATTTCTGACCTCCAGTTTTTTCAATCTTTGTTGAACGGCTCAAAAAAACCCAAATAACTCCCAAATCTCATATTTAATTTTATAATAATCCAAGTAATCATTGGTAATAGCCATGGGGGTTGGTGGAATTTGAAGTTCAAATGGTGTCTCTAAACTCTATAAATAGGAGCCTATAACTCACTTGAAAGGCACAATTTTTTTATCCATTAGAGCACTTGGCTAGAAACACCTTGAGACTTGATAATTCCATAAAGAATTCCTATAATCTGTGAGAGATCCCTTAGTGCTTGAGTTAGGGGGAAATAAGCTTTTGGACAAAGGTTTCAAACCTTGTTCAAGTTGGTGATCCCCAACACTCTTCACTTTGGTAGTATGAGTGAGAGTTGTTTATCTTTTGTTTCATGTTCCTTTCTTTCATTCTATTGCTTTTCATCTTTATATTCTTCTTCTCTATTTACTTGTATTTCTTGTTTAAGAGTTGTAATGTTTTCTTTTCTTTTGTTTCAAACACTTTACTTTATTTGTAATCTTTTGCTTAGAGTTGTATTTCACTATTCTCTTATTCTTCCTCTTTTTTTTTTTTCATTTGTATTTTCAGTTATAGAGTTGTAACACTTTATTTAATCAATCCTTGTCTATTGTAATATTTTTGCATAGAGTTGTAATTTTCTTACCATTTCCATTGAGACAAATACATATTTTCCCAACATATTGTTGCCTGCCATGAGAAATATCTTGGTCTACCCTGTTTTGCAAGAGAGAATAAAAAAGGCCTTTTCCATTCAACTGCGATCGCATTTGGAGTAAGCTTTTTAGATGGAAGGCTAAACTTTTCTCTGTAGGAAAGAGTGAAATCTTACTTAAGGATGTCATCCAGTGTATTCCTATTTATTCCATGAACCTATTCAGGCTTCCTGCAGCCTTTTTACATGAAATTCACAAACTGTGTGCCCGGTTTTTGTGGGGTGGTGATGAAAGTAAGAGGAAAATCCACTGGTGTAAATGGGAAGATTTGTGCTGGCACAAAAATGTGGGGGGCCTTGGCTTCAGGGATCTCTTCTTGTTCAACCAAGCCCTCCTGGATAAAAAATCTTTGCGTCTGCACTCTCATCGTGATGCTCTAGTTAGTAAGGTGATGAAATGGTTCTACCATAATTTTGAGCCATTTCTTCATGCCAAAGGTTCTAGTAATGCCTCCTACATTTGACGCAGTATCCTCTGGGGTCGTGACCTTATTAACACTGGTGCAAGATAGAAAATTGAAAATGGTCGTGATGTGCCTATCTACAAGAATAAATGGATTCCAAGTGGTTCAGGATTACTATCCATATCATCTCGCTCTCTTCCCCCTAAGACTAAGGTTGACTCTCTTCGCCTCCCCTCTTGTGAATGGAATGCCCCGTTGATTAGTCAATCATTCTTTCAGGAAGAAGTCGAGGGCATTCTCTCCATTCCTATGACCATTTCAGACAGAAAATACTTCCTCGTATGACATCATTATAAATCAGGCTACTACACTGATCGAAGTGGTTATTGGCATGTTGTTCGATTACATGGGCTAGGCCAAGCTGAAACATCCCCAGGCGCCCCAAGGTGGTGGAAAAGACTTTGGTTCCTTTGTCTACCTCCAGAAATTAAAATTTTCATTTGGAAGACTTCCCATCATTGGCTCCCCACTTTCAGAACCTCCGTCACCATGGTATGAATGTTGAGGAGACCTGTCCAGTCTGTCTAAGAGGCCCTAAGTCTAGTTTCCATGCTTTGTGGGGTTGTCCAGGTCTGACTTCAATTAGAAATCAGGTTTGTGATAACATTAGCCTTCCTCATTTTCGACATATATGGACATTTATGAGTTTGTAATGGAACTTTTTGACTCTCTTTGTAATCATGAATTAGAAAGAATGCTCACAGTGTTATGGAGGATCTCGTTCCTTAGAAATAAGTTTGTGAATGAAGGGATCAAGCTCAAAGATGAAATGGTGTCCTTGTGGGCTCTTGATTACATCCATCGCTATCATTGTGCAAACAACTCAATCGATGACAAAGGTTATCAAAACCGTGGTTCTACTACTATGGAGGCTTAGCATTGGGAGCCACCCCTGCCCCCCCCACGTATCTTGTGAAGGTCAATTCAGATGCAGCTATTTCTGCTCAAACCAAAAAGGTGGGCCTTGGCATGATTATCAGTGATCACCAAAAAAATTCTCTTGCTTCAGCGGTTTGACCTCTATGTGCTACGTTTTCTTGTGTTATCACTGAGGCCATGGGCATTCTGAAGAGCCTTTAGACCTGCAAAGATTTGGCTTATTTAAGCATTGTCGTTGAATCTGACTGCCTTTCAGTGACGCAAGATATAAACAACAGGACGCTAGAACATTCATACCTTAGTTCTATTATTAGGGATATCATTGCCATTTGTAATGAGTTCATTGTTGTTTCATTCAAATATTGCCCTCGAGTCTCAAAGAGTGTGGTCCATTCCTTAGCTAAGTTAGCTCTGTCTCAGGAGCATATGTTATGGCATCCCGGCCACTCTTATTGTATTGACTCTTGTATTCAAGCATATGACTATTATCATTTATATCCCCTTGACACTCTTTTTCCTCTTGAGCTTTTTTCCAAAAAGATTTTTCTCTTGAGGTTTTAACGAGGCCTAGTCTTTCCCTTCAAAAAAAAAAAAAACTCACCCTATCATCCATTTATTATTATTTCAATAAAGTATGGTTGTAGAAAGAATTTTTTTTTCCAAAATCTTTATAAAAGGATAATTTTATGTTGAATGAAATTATGGAGTGTGAATTTTTTTTAATTTTTAAATTTTATAAGGGTTGTAATCAATACTAATTTTTCAAGGCTCCTTTCTATGTCATGCACAAATATAGGAAAATTATAAAGGACATTTGATATTCTACAATGAAAGACATGAAAAGTTTACCCTATATGTCATACAAAGAAAGACAAACTAATGGGGACATTAAAAGTTAATTTATTATTATTTTTTAATTTGCCAACACATTTTACATCCACAAAGATATATGAAAAGTTGCAACTTTTCACGATTCGGTCTTTTATGTCCTTCCAATAGGACGTAGCTTTTATATCTTACCACCACGAGGAACATGGAAAGTATTCTATAAATAACTCTTTTTGTAGTAATGAACTAAAAAAAAGAAATTAAAAAAAAAAACGTGTGCCAATAGATTCACCATTTACTCATTCTAACCTAATTAGTTTTATGATTCCAAACTGATCGCCGAAACCAACCAAGAAATCTGCTTCTAAATTGGTCACATCTGTTACCATTAGGAAAAATTGGTGAGTGCTCCATACTTTGTTTCCCTCAAACAATTCATGGTGCCTCGACCAAAAGGGACAAACAACAACAATGTTAAAACACAAAAATAAACAACACAAAAGACGTCATCAAACTTATATAAAGAGAATAATAGAATTTTAAGTTATGACCACATGAACATGAGGGACAGCAGCAACATAATAAATAATGAAATCCCTTTATCCAAATAAAATTGGAACAAACTAAAAACGACATCTAAATTTAATGTCATCACCATACCATATGTGGTCGTGCGGGGCAGAGAAAAAATGAGCTTGATTGAGTACTTAATCGATTATCATTTAGCTATAATTTGATTTCATAATTGCTATACCACATACACTGTCGTAGAGACATGTGTGGACTTCATATGATTAAAACTCATAATTTACAATTTATTATTTTGCTTAAAAGAGAACCAAGAGAAGAGCAAGAAAATGGAGACCTATGAGTTCTCATAAGGGCCAAAATAGTTGAAATGAAATTGCTTTCATTCTTTATCCAAATACTATTCATTTACATAGTTCTTTTCTAGAACATGCATTTTTTCTATTTAGCTTAAAATCTTTTGGGAAATATCTTGAATTTGTTTTCACGGTAAATCTGTTCTGGCAAATATAGTTTAGACATGCCTTATTTAAGCCTTGCTTTTTTGGGTTGTATATCTATGCTTAAAATCATTGAAAATAAAGTGGCCACAAATGTCCATTTTTAAACTGAGAAAAGCAAGTAAATGAATTAGACTGTTAGATTTAATACTATATATATTTTTTTATTCTTGTAATCTTTACTAAAAGGACAAGTTGTTACAAGAAGAGCATAACATAAAGAAAGAAAAAAAAACTTTTAAGCTTTAACAGACTCCAAGGCTCCAAATTGGTTAGCCTCAGCATCAATACCAGTAGAGCCCTTAAAGAGCAATATGGCAAGACTCCCTACACAAAAATAGATGAAACAGCCAGAACAATGAGTCACAAATGACCCAAAATCTGTCCCCACAATGCATTGCCACCCAGCTCCATGTAACCGATCAAATTCCTGTGGATACAAACAACTATGATCAAAACTTAGATTCCATATAGTCAAAATCTTCATTTTCATACCTTAATTCATATGATTGTAATATATTTTTGTTGAACCAAACATGAAAATTCCAATCTGAGCATGTAACATTTTACCTTTTTAATAAACCTGGCTATCTCCGTGGCCTCTGTGACATCGAAAACATCGAGTGCTTTGGCGGCTAAAACAAGCGCATCCTGTTGCATCGTCTGCAACATATCTGTTTCTCCAATAACTGCTTTCCCTTCCAACATGGCTATGAGATGGTAAGTAATAATTAGTACTAGATTAAAGAGGTATTTCAGGCAAGTTTCGTGTGAAGAAAAAGTGGTAGTATTCGGATACTTATATACTAAGGCCTGAGCTATATTAGTGAGCGTTACACGTCTAGATCCTCTTCTTGTGGCTCAGAAAGCACCAAATTGTGCTATAGAATTATGCCAAGTGACTTGTTTGGTAATACTAATAAAACTAAGTGGACCTCATTCATTGACAAAAATTACAACTAGTATGTTCTATGAAGCACTTATATATGTATTGAGAGAGAGAGAGAGAGACTATTATAGGTAGAAGTTCAAGGTGGAGCTGAATTGATTAATCCAGTCATGGCATGAAGAAACCAACAAAGATTTTCTGTCCTGCTCTGTGTTGAGGCTTATCAGTAGGTTTATGCCATGTGTAATCCAGGATGGATAAGGTTGTGAGGTTTTGTAAATTTTGTCGAATTCTCTACTACTTATATCTATTTTCCTTTGGGAAAAATGTGAAACTCAAGAAAAAGACAACAATGAGCATGAGGGGAAAAAAGACTTTGTATGAAAAAATGCTACAAGATTAAGAAGTTTATGTGTGTGTATGTATATATATATATATATATTTTGTAGTTAAATACTGTGCTGGCTAAGAAGACTAATATAGATAGACATGAATGTTTCTTTTCTGGTATACTAGCACTAGGAATGAGTAGAGAAAGAGGGGTTTAAGAAAACATACCAATACATGAATAGAAGTTTAGAGATTGCTTGGTTAAATGGCTAATTATTGAGGCCAAATGCAGATGTAATTACAATTTTGATGAGAACATATATAAATGTATGTATGCTGAGTATTTATGTGGTGCACTCATGTCTTATCATCACGTGACCAATCAAACAGACTCACATTCGAATCTTGGACGATATTGTGGGATTTCCACAGTATGGGGAGATATCATTTTTGTTATAATCTTCTAGAGAGTGCTTAAACAAGGAAAAAGGAAAATGTTTTGTCCGGGACAAATTCACTCAAAAGCACCAACACTGTAGATCCAAGCCTCAACATAATATTTTTACCAAAAAAGTGATAGAAATAAGATGGTAAAGAAGAAGGAAATATATATTAATATATTTAATTGAAGAATATAAATGTAAAAATACAATACAAATAATAAACCGAAGCCAAGACACAACAGAAATGTAAAAATACAATAAGAATAATAAACCAAAGTCGCGGCATGCGAAACACGCTTTCTTTAGAGAAGATTTGCCCCCTCTACCTAATCGGTGCTAGAGGATTCATGAACAACCACTTCCCAGGATACAACAGCTACCAAGCAGGACGAAAGCACCACTGCGTCTGCTCAGATGAACTCGAAACAAACATTCGCTCTATCACCAGAAAATACTATAATGACTAAAGAGAGAGAGAGAGAGAGAGAGAGAGAGACCAAGAAGTTTTTGTGTGATCTCTGTATTTGTGTGTCCTAGAATGAAAGGAGAAGCCTCCTATAATAGGCTTCATGAAGATTTGAAAATGTGTGTGCATCAAGTGCATTAATGCCCAAATATCCCACAAATCTGGGATCTTAATTTATGAAAATCAATCAAAATTTGTCACACGTATTCTGGTAATAACAGTTGTTAACCAAAGTGATTTTCTGAAAATCAATCAAAATTAATTACACAATATTTCGATAATCTAAGCTTTGACCTAAGTGATTTGCTAAAAATCAATCAGAATTATTTACACTATATTATGATAATCTCATCTTTGATCATAGTGATTTGCTGAATCATTACCATTTTAGGCATCAATTTCTCATTCACTCAATTTTTTCCAGCAATCCACCACATGAATGAAATTGATCCATGTTAAGAAACAATGACTCGACACGACTCGACGCAACAAGGTGATATATTTCTATGATTGATACCTACATAGGATAGTTGGGTTTTAGCCCTTGAACCTTTCTTTTTGAGAATATATTTAATTTACTAAGTGATCTATAAACACAATATCTTTGAACTATTCTGTCATTTTTGTAAACGATGATATATCTCACACAGATACCTTCCCATCATAGTTTTGGTTGTCATGGTTATGTTCATTTTTGGCCATGAACATCTGCCTGGTTCTGCGAGAGGTTTTAGAGAATTGAGCCCCCCAATTCACCTTCGAAGCGATCCCACTTCGAGCAATCCCGCAATGCTCTTCTTGGACTTCTGACATGTAAGGATCATTAAAAGCTTAAGCATAACCTCTTTCTACAATGGGCATCATTGTTTCATCATTGGAACATGTAGTGGTAGTCACCCAGAGTGATCCTATTCGGTCTCAATAATTAGGTAATCCTGTTGAACCTAGATCTTAGAATCTCTAGTCAACTAGGTTGTGTATCCTTTATATCGACCTTAATTTCCTTTGGGCTTAAGTCCCATTCCATCTGATGTCTTTTCAACTTTATCTCTGTTTAACCCTTTAGTCAGCAGATCCACAATGCTATCTTTTGACTTCACATAATTAACCGAGATCACTCCAGTTGAAATCAGTTGTCTAACGGTATTATGTCGCTGACTTATTGTTTAGACTTGTCGTTATACAAAACATTTTGTGGCCTATCAATTGTTGCTTGGTTATCACAATATATACATATTGCAGGCACAGGTTTAGGCCATTCTGGAATATCTTCCAAGAAATTACACTGCCATTATGCTTCTTCACTACATTTCTCCAGAGCTACAAACTCGGATTCCATCGTGGATCTAGTGACTATAGTTTGTTTTGAGGATTTCCATGAAATAGTCGCACCACCTAGAGTGAACACATATCCACTAGTATCTTTCAAGTCTTGGATATCAGATATCCAGCTTACGTCAATGTATCCTTCAAGAACAACTGGATATTTGGTGTAGTTGAACCCATAGTCACGAGTATACCGCAAGTACCTAAGTACTCTTATAATTGCCTTCTAGTGCTTAACACCTAGATTACTTGTGAATCGACTTAAAGTACTTACAGTGTAAGTAATATATGGTCTTGTACAACTCATCAAGTACATTAAACTGCCTTTCACTCTAGCATACTCTGCTTGAGAGACATTGTTGCCTTTATTCTTGGACAGATGATGACTTATGTCAATTGGTGTTCTAGACACACCAAAATCATTTTTACCAAATTTGTCAAGAATCTTGTCCACATAGTGTGACTGACTCAAACTAAGTCCAATTGGCATCCTTGTATTTTTTATTCCTAAAATTACACCTGCCAGTCTCATGTCCTTCATGTCAAACCTTGAGTTCAACATATATTTGGTATATTTTACCACTCGTTGGTTGCTTTCCACAATGAGTATATCATATACATACAAACAAAGAATAATATATCCATAGTTTGTATTTTTGATATAAACACATTTGTCACATTCATTGATTTTGAAGCCACTTGTCATCATGACACTATCAAATTTTTCGTGCAATTGCTTTGGAGCTTACTTAAGTCCATATAAGGACTTTACCAATTTGCATACTTTCCTTTCTTTTCCAGGAGCTACAAAACCCTCAGGTTGTTCCATGTAGATCTCTTCCGAAAAGATCTCCATTTAGAAAGGAAGTTTTTATGTCCATTTGGTGGACTACAAGATTTTGCAATGCAGCAATTGTCAAAATCATCCTTATGGAATTTATTCTCATCACAGGAGAATACGTGTCAACGTAGTCATGACCTTCTTGTTGTTTGTAACCTTTTATTACAATTTTGGCCTTATACATATCAATTGTTCCATCTATTTTCAATTTCCATTTGAAAATCCACTTAGACCCTATAGGTTTACATCCGGAAGGGAGGTCAACATGTTCCCAAGTGTGATTTTGCATGATGGAATCACTTTCTCTTCTTATGTCTTCCTTCTATAAAGGACTCTCAATAGCTTTCTCATCCATGATTATATACCCCAATATAGAAGACACTATCTTGCTCTGTCCGCCCACCTTTTATTTTCTTAGAATAGAATAGAATATTTATCTATATTGCCTTTTTGGCCAGACCAAGACCAATGGAAGTCTATGAAGCCATGAACCGCCTGAATTTCATGATCTTTAGCTTTGCAAAAGAGAAAATAGTCATCAGAGTAAAGGAGATGAGAAACCGGAGGCCCATTTTGGGCAACTTTGAAACCTGATATTTTTCTTCGCTCTTCTTCCCGCAATTAGCCTTGAAAGAGCCTCACTGGAAAGAATGAAGAGATAAGGAGACTGTACGCCCTATTTTTCCCACGGGCTGATTAGCAGGCTGAGCTTCGGACTAATCATGGCTAGTCCATAAACATCCCCCAGGTCGGAGCTCCTGTCTTGAGGTCGTACCCCCCTTAACTCGAGCAATCCTCAAGGACTCGCCAAGACTCCCAAGACCGGAGCTAGGAATCGGAAGGCCGAAGGTCGGGTCAGATGCACAGCTCGTGGTACGAGCTAGATATGGAGGCTATGACCCCTTGTAAAGTCAACACACGCAAGATAAACGTGCATATATCTGACATCACGTGTCCGATATCTCCCTGACTTCTCGGACACGTTGCAGGAATGTGCGTGTTCAGACACCCACGGCTGGGTTGGGCCGTGCGGCCCATTATCTCCTTACCCATCGATTTGACCATACTTATGTGTCAGGTTTAGGAATTAATCATGAATGTCACAGAGTTGATATGACAAATAAGAAGGTCACGGGATGACCTCCTTACCAACTTCCAGGTGCCTTCTCCTATAAATATGGAGACCCTGGGAGTTGATAAGGGTTGGAAAAAATAGTCTCTGGAGAGATATACTTTGTAACCAAATACCCAGAATATATCAATAATATTGACTAGTGGAGTAGAAGGATTTTAACATTTGAACCACTTAAAAACGTGTCTTGAGTCACCTATTTCATTCACTAAGATCTTATATCTGTTACGGTTCTACATTCAGCGCTAATCCCTTCCTCTCTTTCTCTTAATTACTTGTTGCCGAAGAACCGCGTCAACAGTTTGGTGCTTTCATTGAGAGCAAGTTTGATTAGTGCTGCTGCAAACATCCAACTATGGTGACTACTCGATCCAGGCATGGCAACGAGATGGAACAACATGATGGGCAGGAGGCTCAGCATACCGCCATCCCTGAGGAACAAATTCCTGAAGTCCAGCAGCGGCCAGGAAAGCAGCCGGCGGGCCAAGACGATACTGGTAGTTCGGCGCCCCGGCCACCTAATCCGAACCCGTGTTATTATACTGCGATGGAGATGGAGAACGCTCAGCTGAGGAGCCAGTTAGCAACAGCTAGTCAGTAAATCTAGGATATCCTGGCTCAACTACCCCCTCTCACAACCAATGTTAACGTTGGAGAGAGGCAAGGTAAGGCTCCTAAGTCTCGCCGGGGTAATCGGTCCAGGCATAGCCGTTTGGATAGACTTCCAGCAGCCAACTCCACCCCTTCATCGCACCATCGATACGCAAACTTCGGGGAAATGCCTGGAACCGGACAACGGCAGTACAGCCGTTCGGTTAGGACGTCGACTCCTAGCTCTCAACCATCCTCGAGGACGTCCAGGAGAGCTCGAGGAAATTCCTGAAGGAGATCCGGGGAGGGCCCGAGACGTCAGCCCGTCCTGCGCCCCGTCCAGATCTCCCGGCGCGGGACCAGCAAGTTGGCAGGGCCGAAAGGCCCCCACCAAATTTGATCTGTCCAGACGAAACCAGGATCGCTTCTCCAGTCAGGCATCCTCCATCTCCGATCAGATATCCGTCTCCTCCTTGGCCCGTCCTAGACATCCCAGCTTACGGGAGTAGTAGGAGAAACCCACCATCAGCGGGACCTTCCCGGTGTAGCAGGGCGCCGGATGAAAGCTCAGGTCCTCGCCACCAAAGGTGGACTCCAAGCCTATCCAGCCGGAGTCATTGGACCGGCAGTCGCCGGAGTGATCTCTCTGGAGGAGACCTGCGTCAGCGATTAAGTTCGGCACAAAGTCAACAGACCACCCAGGGAGGCGACCTTCGGGATCACCTCAACTCTCACAGAGAGGGTCAAGCTAGAGATGGTAGTCAGGCTCGCTCGTGGGGGGGGGGGGGGGGGGGGGCGATCCGAAGTACGTAACGGAGGGAATGTCCCAAACAACCTATCTCAAGATAGGAGGGGCAATAACCCACCTAATATGTACATGGATCCGGAGCTGTTGAGCAGCCCCGGAATAACCAAGGATCTCAGGACCAAACCCTCGAGCGCCTAACTCAAATGGAGGAACTGATGAGGAAGCTCCTATCAGAAAAAGAAAAAGACGAATATGATTCGGGAGACGAGATGGAACTCTTCGCCCCCAACATAGCAGCGACGGCATACCCATCTGGCTTCCGTATGCCTCACTTGTCGAAGTTCAACGGGGACGGAGATCCGTCGGAACATTTAGGGATGTTCAACACCCTAATGATGGCCCATAATATTGGCCCAGAGCTGAGATGCTTGATCTTCCCCTCCACACTGATCGGACCTGCCAGACAGTGGTTCAAGCAAAGTAAAAGACAATCGATCAGCTCCTGGAAGACCTTCTCAGCTGACTTCAAAAGGGCATTCCGCGCCT
The DNA here is from genome assembly GCF_963169125.1 of Humulus lupulus. Taxonomy (NCBI): domain Eukaryota; kingdom Viridiplantae; phylum Streptophyta; class Magnoliopsida; order Rosales; family Cannabaceae; genus Humulus; species Humulus lupulus. The sequence goes on along the minus strand of NC_084798.1, from coordinate 150,273,943 downwards.
CCCAGGCCGCCCGTGTTCAGGCCGACTCCCTGGCCAATGTGAGATAGCAGCCCAGCGAGACACTGAAGGCCTACCTGAGCAGATTCACGAACTTCGCTGCCCGAGCTAGGGACGCGGATGAAAGCTCCAAGCTCATGGCCATGAGAATCGGAATCCTTGTTGGAGGAGATCTCTGGAAGGATATACAAAAGAAGGGAGTCAGTTCGGTCAACGAATTCCTTAATAGAGCCCAAGAATGGATAAATTTGGAAGAAGCCGAAGCCTCAGCCGCGGGAACCAGCCAGGTTCTCGAGTAGCCCGCTGGAGTGGGGACGGAGGTCGTGGTAGCGACCCCAGACGTCACACAGAATAACCAGCCCGGCGGAAGCAAAAGAAAGGGGAATGGTGAAAACAATCAGCACGGCCAAAAGAAGAATAAGTCTGTAGACAAGTTCAAGCCTGTGTTCACGACATATACCGAACTCACCCAGTCCAGGGAAAGTATCTTCCTGGCCAACTCTACTCGGGTCCCCTTGAAGAGGCCGGAACCATTGAAACACCACAAGGGAAAGAGAGACACTTCCAAATTCTGCCGTTTTCATAACGACGTCGGACACAATACCGACGATTGCAGGCATCTCAAAGATGAGATAGAGACTCTCATCCGAGCAGGTCCCTTGGCTCAATACTCACGGAACAGGGTCCCAGCGAGTCGGCCTGCTCCAGACGCCCCAGCCAGTCAGCCCGGGACTCGGATAGATCAGGACGTCCCTCCTCCCGTGGTCGGAGGAGAGATATCCATCATCTCTGGAGGCCCGCACATGGCTGGCATGAGCAAAGGCGCCCAGAAGAGATACGTGAATGAACTAAAAGCTCACAACGGAGTGGAGTTCGTCCCGGAGCAGCGTCAGTCAAAACAGCAACAGTTAGAGAAGCAACCGATCACTTTTACGGAGGAAGATGCAGGCCATGTTCAGTTCCCTCACAATTATCCCTTGGTTGTAGCAGTCTAGCTCGCAAACCGGAAAGTAAGAAAGGTGTTGGTAGACAACGGAAGCTCGGTGAACCTCCTATTCTGATCCACCTTAGAGAAGATGGGTCTGACTGTCGCCGATCTAAAGGCAACCTCCATGATGTTGTATGGCTTTTCAGGAGAAGGATCGGCAGCGATAGGGTCGATCGAGCTGGTGATCACCCTAGGAGAAGAGTCTCGGACAATCTCTAAACTACTCGAGTTCGTGGTCATTGACTGCTCCGCGGCCTACAACGCCATTTTGGGCCGACCTACGCTCATAGCTTTCGAGGCTATCACTTCCATTCGACACCTCGCCATGAAATTCCCTACTTCAACAGGAATCTGCACCATCAAGGGCGATCAGCTCGCTGCCAAGGAATGCTACAGCATTTCCATGAAGGGAAAATCTAAACCCGGGCAGCTGGCTATGGCCATTCTGAGTGAAGAGGAATCCCAGGAACCCTTGGCGGCTCCTGAGATTGAAAAACCTCAAAACGCCAAAGGGGAAAGTGTCGCCCTTGGTGAGGACATTGACCCCCGAATAGGCGAAGACAGGTCCGAGCTCCAGGCTATTGAGGAGCTCGAGGAGGTGAACCTTGATCCACAAAATCCATCATGGATGGTCAAGCTCGGGAAAAACCTCTGTAGCAAGAGGAAGACGGAGCTGATTACGTTTCTCCGGGCTAATTTAGATGTATTCGCATGGTCGCATGAGGACATGGTAGGGATTAGCCCGAGTATCATCATGCACACGCTCCACCTGGATAAAAGCGTTCCTGCCAAGTCTCAGAAGCAAAGACGTCTAGGAACAACCCGAGCTGAAGCCCTAGAAGAAGAAGTGACCCGACTCAAAAAATGTGGCTTTATCCGTGAAGCCAAATTTCCGATTTGGGTCGCCAACCCCGTGCTAGTTCCAAAGCACAACGGAAAATGGCGGACCTGCATTGACTTCTCCGATCTGAATAAAGCCTGCCTCAAGGATTGTTTTCCACTGCCAAGGATCGATCAGCTGGTGGATGCCACGGCGGGGCACGAGCTCATGTCCTTTATGGACGCGTACTCAGGCTATAATCAGATCGCGATGAATCCGGCAGACCAGGAACACACCAGCTTCATGACCCCGACTAACGTCTATTGCTACAAGGTCATGTCGTTCGGTCTGAAGAACGCCGGAGCTACCTACCAAAGGCTAGTAAACAAAATGTTCGCGGACCAGATCGGAAAGAACATGGAAGTGTATGTTGATGACATGCTCGTCATGTCAAAGACTGCCGACAACCATGTTTCCGACCTAGAAGAATGTTTTAAAATACTACGAGAATATGGCATGAGGCTCAATCCCTAGAAATGCACTTTTGGTGTCGCATCCGGGAAATTCCTGGGGTTCATTGTTAATACCTGAGGAATCGAAGCAAACCCCGACAAGATCAGGTCACTGCTCGAGCTTCCTTCGCCTAGGTCGCGGAAAGATGTCCAGGGCTTGACAGGGAGAGTGGCCGCACTGAACCGGTTTATTTCCAAGTCAACCGATAAGTGTTTGCCCTTCTACAACCTGCTTCGGGGAAACAAGAAGTTTGAATGGACAGTAGAATGCGAAAGCGCATTCCTCGACCTGAAGGCACATCTGGCAGAACCGCCCATGCTATCCAAGCCCAAGGCAGGAGAGCCTCTTTTCCTCTACCTGGCCGTCACTGAGGACGCGGCTAGCGCCGTACTAGTACGAGAAGAGGACCAAGTCCAGAAGCCAGTTTATTACATCAGCAAGAGACTCCTCGGGGCAGAATCACGATACCCGCTGATGGAAAAATTGGCGTTCTGCCTAATCACGGCCTCACGAAAGCTCAGGCCCTACTTCCAATCTCACTCGGTACACGTCATGACCGATCAACCTCTAAGGCAGGTTTTGCAAAAGCCTGAAGCATCAGGACGTTTGTTAAAATGGGCGGTCGAACTCAGTCAGTTCAAGATTTTCTATACTTCACGAACTGCCATAAAAAGTCAAGCCTTGGCCGACTTTGTGGCAGAATGCACGAGATTCCAAGAGAATCCAACGAAGGACTCATCTCAGCTCACCTCGCCCCAATCGTTGTGGAAGATCTTTGTAGATGGTTCATCCAACGAAAACGGCTTCGGGGCTGGAATCATTCTGATATCCCCCGAGGGACATAGGTTCCACTCGGCGCTAAGGTTCGGGTTCAAGGCCTCCAACAACGAGGCAGAATACGAAGCTTTGCTGGCCGGCCTAAGGATAGCCAGGGAGTTAAGGGCGAGCTCCGTCCATTGCTTCAGTGACTCCCAGCTCGTGGTTAACCAGGTCTTGGGTGAATATCAGGCACAAGGACCCAAGATGGCCGCCTATCTGGCGAAGGTAAAAGTCGAGCTATCCGCGTTTGGGCGAGGGTCGATCGAACAGATACCTCGAGAACAGAACACCAATGCAGATGCTCTTGCCAAGCTCGCCACCTCGGGAGAGACCGAAACCCTGGGATTGGTGCCAATAGAATTCTTGGAAAAACCAAGTATAGAAGGATATAGGGCAAAGGTCGAGATGATTGACGCCAGGCCAACCTGGATAACCCCCATTCTTGAATATCTCGTCGAGGGCAAGCTGCCTGAGGGACGTAACGACGCGCGACGAGTCCTATATCAAGCTCCGAGATATATGATAGTCGATGGAGTGTTGTACCGACGTGGGCACTCTTTACCTCTCCTCCGGTGCATTCTTCCAAGTGAAGCGAAAGCCATCCTGCAGGAAATTCACGAAGGATTCTGCGAAGACCACGCTGGGGGGCAAAGCTTGGCCTTAAAGGTTCTCAAGCAAGGTTATTATTGGCCGACTCTGTCCAAAGACTCGATTTCATACGTAAAGAGCTGCGACAAATGCCAGCGATTCGCTGCGGTTACCCGAGCTCCTCCAGTCGAGCTAAAAATGATCTCGGCTCCTTGGCCATTTGCCGTTTGGGGAATAGACTTAGTGGGCGCCCTGCCCACTGGAAAGGGCGGGGTCCGTTACGCCGTGGTCGCCATCGACTACTTCACTAAGTGGGCCAAGGCAGAGCCGTTGGCAACAATCACGTCTAAAAAGGTGCTTGACTTCGTGGTTAAAAGCATCATCTGTCGATTCGGCCTGCCCAAGAAGATTGTCTCCGATAACGGCACTCAGTTCGACAGCGACCTGTTCACCGAGTTTCGTGAAAGGCACAGAATTGTGAAAAGCTTCTCTTCCGTGGCCTATCCTCAGGCGAACGGCCAGGTCGAGACTGTCAACAAGACTCTAAAGGCGAGCCTCAAGAAAAGATTAGATGAAGCAAAGGGAGTCTGGCCGGAACAGCTCCCCCAAGTCCTATGAGCATACCGGACCTCGCATCGGACTCCTACGGGTCATACTCCTTTCTCCCTAACCTTCGGGAGTGAAGCAGTCCTCCCCGTGGAAGTTAAGGTTCTGTTGCATAGAGTCCAGTCCTACGACCAAGGTCGGAACCATGAGCTCCTATGCCATTCCCTAGACCTAGTTGATGAAAGGCGAGAAGATTTGCAACAACAGCTCGCCCATTATCAGCAAAAGATCACTCGCTACTTTAACACCAAGGTCAGAAAACGCGCCTTTAGCGTTGGCGACTTGGTCCTAAGGAGAGTTTTCCTGGCCGGAAAAGATCCCAAAGATGGAGTCTTGGGACCGAACTGGGAAGGACCCTACTAGGTCATCGAAGTCATCAAGGAGGGAACTTATAAGTTATCTCGACTTGATGGAGGGACCGTCCCATGGACTTGGAACGCCATCCACTTAAAGAAATATTATCAATGATCCACTTGTAAGGCCTGGAAAGCCACTTTCTATGTATTAATAAAAATCAGCTTTTTACGCATATTTGCAATTGTAATCTTAAAGTAACCACGAAAGACCCTTTCCCAGTTACTTGGGGGGCATATGCTACGTGGATATAACCAGGTCTCCTTAACGACTTAGATGTTGATCCTCATCTATGGATCGTTGCTCTTCTTAAAGATCTTGAGATATGGATAAGGGTTAATGCTAACTAAGTCCTATCCTGGTTTTAACCGGGTCATAAAACTTAAGAGTTAAGATAAATCCATTTTTTGTTGTTCTTCTTAAAGAGCTTGAGATATGGATAAAAGTTAACACGAACTAAGTTTTCTAAATAAGCTCCTGGTTTTAACCAGGTCACAAAACTTAGAAGTTAATATAAATCCATTTTTCGTTGTTCTTCTTAAAGAGCTTGAGATATGGATAAAGGTTAATACGAACTAAGTTTTCTAAATAAGCTCCTGGTTTTAACCGGGTCACAAAACTTAGAAGTTAATATAAATCCATTTTTCGTTGTTCTTCTTAAAGAGCTTGAGATATGGATAAAAGTTAACACGAACTAAGTTTTCTAAATAAGCTCCTGGTTTTAACCGGGTCACAAAACTTAGAAGTTAATATAAATCCATTTTTCATTGTTCTTCTTAAAGAGCTTGAGATATGGATAAAAGTTAACACGAACTAAGTTTTCTAAATAAGTTCTTGGTTTTAACCGGGTCACAAAACTTAGAAGTTAATATAAATCCATTTTTCTTTGTTCTTCTTAAAGAGCTTGAGATATGGATCAAAGTTAACACGAACTAAGTTTTCTAAATAAGTTCTTGGTTTTAATTGGGTCATAAAACTTAGACGTTGATGTAAATCTATTTATCGCTCGCTGTTCTTTTCAAAGAGCTCGAGATATAAATAGCGGTTAACACGAACTAAGTTTATAAAAAAGATATATATATTGTAGCCAAAAGCATGAAAAAATATGAGTTAAAGGTGTAAGGAAAATTGTCTCGAGGTGAAAACACCTCATGCAAAGGTTACAAAAAAAAAAAAAAAAAAGAACTTAAAAATACTCAAAGGCAGAAAGAAAAAGCGCCCTAGGCCCCATCAGTTGGCCTTTTGGAGGTCGCTGTTTCACCCTGCTCCGCCGCGCCAGAGGCCTCCCCAGTTTCTGAAGGCGGCGCCTCTTTCTCAAGGCGAGCTTGAAACTTCACCACCAAGTTCGCCCAAAGGCTCGATGACATGAGGAGAAGTTAGCCTCCGGGTTGAAAGCCCAGCAGTGATAGAACAGGTCCTGCAGGGACTACTACGATGTGGCCCGTTCGGCTTCCAGGGCGGCCTGGACCTCAGTCTTCGCCGCCTCGAGGTCTGCCTGCGAGGTGGCAAGGGAGGTCTCGAGCTCCTGGACCTTCAAGCGGGTCTTCTCTAAGTCGACCTGGGTCTTCTCCAACTCGACCTTCGAGGTCGCCAGGGCATCCTTAGTCGCCTTAACCTCCTGAAGGGTGGCCTGGTGCTCGGTCCTCATGTCATCGAGCTGAGTTCTGGCCCTGATGATGCTCCGGTGAAGGGCGACGACACCCTACGAGGAATGAAAGATAAACTGGCTCAGAGGAAAAATAAGGCGGAGTGTAATGGTAAAAGCTTTAAAAGAATAGGGCAGCTTACCGTTAGGGTCATGCTCATTGAATATTCCATAACGTCAACCGGGCTCATTGTCTCAATAGTTCAGAGTTCCTTCTCGGTGAACTTATAGATATGGCTAACGGCATAGTTCGCCGATTCGTACACCATTCCCCGGAAGGCCTCTGGGAACTTCTCCAGATCCTGGGGATTGACCGGGATGCGTACATCGGAGGCCACCGCAGACGGAGTCCCGAGCTCCGTCCCTGCTTCCTGGGTGACGGTTGGAGTCCGCTGAGGTGGCGGAGGCATTTGGCCTGCTCCGGCAGCAAGAAGAATCGCTCTCGCGTCCTGGGCTGGCAGGGTTTTCTTCTTCTCCTTTGCCGGGGACTTGGTGGAGGTCCCAGCAGTGCTCCTGGACCCCCTGAGCCTTTTCAGTCTTGGCCCGGCTGAGGGGTTTCCCCTGAAGACTGCGCCTCGCAAGCTCCCCTCGGGCTGAGACA